>NW_020955964.1:303007-304437 GCF_003031625.1 Empidonax traillii | reverse complement strand
AATGAGATGATCTTTAAGGTCCCTCGCAACCCAAACCATTCTGTGATTCAGTGTTTCGATGAATAGAGTTTAAGGATCTGGGTGTCTGCTGCTGCTTGGGGCTGTTAAACTGAGTATCTACAGGGTTTGGAGACTTTCTTTGGAGCACATAAATAGGCCTTGCATGGCGTATAAGTTTTGTGCTGACTCCCATCATTTTGCTGACTGTCAGTCAGTTAAGGTAAAACTTATGACTCACAGGACATTAACTCAGCACTTTTCACATGAACAAGCCCTGTGCCTGCATCCTGGCTTTTGCTTTCCTTATTTCCCTAACCTGCAGACCTGCTTCCTTTCACACCTGTATTGCACCACACTCGCCTCTTAGGCTTCAGACTGATTTATATATAGGACTATTGATGTTGTGGTAGAAGGAATTTGAGATGTTACACAACACACCTTCAGTGATAACAATGTTTTCTCTCAAGGGAGGCACTAAATCATCTCCCTTGTGTCCTGTCGCAGCAGATGGGGTAAAGATGTCACCTGTGATGTTTTCTGTTTAGGATTCACATGCTGTTTTAAGAGAAGATGTGCAGATGACTGGAGACAGTACAAGCAAAAAACATAAGTCTCAGTGCAAACAGGGCAGTCACAAACCTGGAGTGAACTAGTACTGGGAGCGCTTTAGTTCTGGCTCTTTCAAGGAGATGCAGTTCAGATCCAGGCTGTGTGCTGCCAGCTGCATGGAAAAGCTCTAACTGATCTCTGCCAAACTCCTGCAATGCAGTCCTGATTTCATCCCTTTCTTGTTCATTTCTTTTTTTCTTCTTCTTTCTTTTTCATTTCAGAAGTGGATGATTGATTGCCAGGATCTTGGAGGGAAAGGGCAAGGCTGTCCCCCATGCTTGGATAACTCCATGACTGATAGGCTGACACTTTACAGGGCCAAATGCTTTCTTCTACCTTCATACCTCCCCTCTGCCAGTGGGCAAGAAAAGCCTCATGTGATGTTGTCTCCAGACCTGAGGGCTGAAGAGATTTGCAATGAGATCACCCACTTAGTCACTATACATTAAATATTAAACTTGGGCAAAAATCACCTTTTCAACCAGCCCTTCCTCATACTAAATTACTGTCAAATGCAAAATTACCAGCACCGTGCCCAAATCTGGAAAAATGAGAATGGAAGACAAGAAATATTTCTTGTTCTGTATAGTGCAGAGCCAGTCCAGTGACTGCTCAATGGTATCTCATGGGTTGCAGTTTGAGAGTACTTTGTGATTCCCTTCCCTTCCCTGCCCTTCCCTTCCTTTCCTGTTTTTTCCCTTCTTCTCTTCTCTTCCTCTTCTCTTCTCTTCTCTTCTCTTCTCTTCTCTTCTCTTCTCTTCTCTTCTCTTCTCTTCTCTTCTCTTCTCTTCTCTTCTCTTCTCTTCTCTTCTCTTCTCTTC
>NW_020955964.1:282749-301790 GCF_003031625.1 Empidonax traillii | reverse complement strand
TTCTCTTCTCTTCTCTTCTCTTCTCTTCTCTTCTCTTCTCTTCTCTTCTCTTCTCTTCTCTTCTCTTCTCTTCTCTTCTCTTCTCTTCTCTTCTCTTCTCTTCTCTTCTCTTCTCTTCTCTTCTCTTCTCTTCTCTTCTCTTCTCTTCTCTTCTCTTCTCTTCTCTTCTCTTCTCTTCTCTTCTCTTTTTGTTTGGTTTGTGTGGTTTGCTATTAGATGGGATCTATTTCCTTATTCTTATTTCTTTTCTGTATTCTTTTTTCTATGTTTTTATTTCTTATTCCCCAGCTCAGACTAATCCTAAAGAGAAGCATCAGGAGCTCCTCAACCATTTGCTGCCTTCAAGGTCTGATCATCTATATCCAGATCCCCTCTAACACATTTCCTCCCCTATTCTTAAAAGAGTAGGGCAGTGGGGTTTCCAGTGCTCCACCTCTTCCTCTCCTTGGAGCAGCCATGGGCCTCGAAAATATTCTAAAGCTTCTAACCTGAATTTTGCTTGTTTTCATTCAAACGGACTACTTTTTGTCACATCCTCAATGGACATGACAAACATGACAAATATCCTGCTTCAGAATATCCACTGTCAGGGTGGTATTTTCCCATTTCCTTGTTTTCCCTCTTCTAAATCAACTCTTTTATTTTGTCTTTGCCTCTTAGATTGTGTTTTCTAAGCTTGTTATCCTCAGTGTATCATTTACATTACTTTGTCATTCTGAGGAACGGTGCTCTTCACTGGACACTGTGCTCCATCAAAGGCTCACCACTGGATAGGGAGGAAAACATTCCTCTCTGCTCACCAAGCATTCATTTTGCATCCCCAAGTGATATGTTTCCATAACATCATCTTCTTGTATATCATATAAACCATTCTTAAAAGATGGACAGGACTTGAAAAAAGTCAAACATTTATCACTGACTGATTTGCTGGAATTTTCCTATTGTTTCTCCCTAACTATTTAAATATCCCTTCCCTGAAGGTCCCATCTTATCAGAACTTTCAACAGCCCTCCAGAGATATGCCAGTAGAGCTTCCTGCCACCCTCAATTTCAGACTACAATAGCCTTGCTGCAAAGGTCTCTCTGGCCTTACCTCAGTCTGGAACCCACAGGCACTCATTTTGTAATGCCACAAATGAGAGGCAGGATGGTGAGTTTGCTCTGTCAACTCAGGAGGCCTCTAGACACAAGTGTCTGCTTATCTTTTTATCAAAAAATAACTCCCCCAGCTTGTTAACTGCTGTGGGACCTGCATGTATGGAGCTTATTTCATCTGGGTCCTGGTACATGGGTGTCCACATCACAGAAACCTTCCCAGATGGCGCTTATGTTGTTTCCTCATTGGAAAAGCCAAGGACACAGTAGGGGTGAAAACTGGTCTGCTCTTTTACACTTTTAAATCAGTCCTTCCAGATGGTCCCAGGAACAGTAAAGGAAGACACTGGGGTTTCAGCTGTGCTCAGGGCTCTACACCATGTTCACAAAGGACAGTTCTCTTACCTGATGTGACCAATCTGGCAGAGCCTTGATGCTATCTTAACATTTAGCTTTTAAAAAAGATCAGGGAAAAAAGTAAGAAAAATAAATTGCTGAAAAGCTCAGGACACAGCGAGACAAAATAGTTTCTGACCTTCAGAAACTCCTGGTTCTGATAGACAGGATTCACAGGCCAGTGATTTTTCCTAAGTCACAGTATAGTGGAAGAGCAATAAAGTTACTCTTATAAACAAGAAGCATGGTGCAGGTGAGAAGAATTGGGAAAATATTGTTAAAATATAGGCTAATGCATATTTAGTCACTTTCTGTTCTTTGTTGCATTTTCTTCATGTAAAAGCTGTGATTTTCTTCTCATGAAGCCAGAAAAAGTCAGGACAGTCTGACAGAGTGACAATGCATTTTTCCCTGGGAGAAATCTGGATGAAGACTTGAAGACTTGGTCTCTGCTTTATAGGATGATTCCTGCCTCCCACCTCTCTGTTGATGTTGTTGACTTCACTCCATTTTCCCTTTTAGGTACGACAGCTTTGGCCGTCTGACCAACGTGACCTTCCCTACTGGCCAAGTGAGCAGCTTCCGCAGCGATACCGACAGCTCTGTGCACGTCCAGGTGGAAACCTCCAGCAAGGATGATGTCACGATAACAACCAATTTGTCAGCATCAGGAGCCTTCTACACCCTGCTCCAAGGTGAGTTGGGCCACTGTCCCTCTCCTGACCAAGCTGCACACGGTCAGGAAACAGAAATCATCTTGATAATCCCAGCACCAAACATCACCTGCATCCCCAGTGCCCGAGAGCTCCCCACGTGCTGGTACAGACACACACTCACACCTCCTCAGCCACATTCCCAAGCACAGCAGTTGCTCTGCAGCTGTTTCTCTGCACTCCCAGTCGATCCCCTTGCAGTGCAGTCTCATGCAGTACAGTCCTCCATCATCATTACCATTACTGTTGTAACTAAAAGGGTTGTATAAATCGAACTGCACTTCCAGCCAACCCCTTTGCTTCAGTCTCTTGATGGCTCCTAACTTAACAGTTACTCTCCTCCTGGAACAGGCTTCCAGCTGATTCTTTGTTCAGTGGCTGTTCAAACGTCCACAAAGAAGCATCCAAAAAATGACCATGCCTGTGCCCAGTAGGTCTGCGTTAGAACTAAAGGGCTGGTGAAAGGAGAAAAGAGAAGTGGACAGCCAGCATAGGGCTGGTGGGACCAGTTTGAGGCTGTGGGAAATGAGCACAGTTCTGCCTCTGGTGAGAAGGTGAGAAGCAGAGGACTGATTAGGTGGAGGAAAGGTGATGAAGTGGGAAGAAAAAAAAGAATAAATATTAGGGAATCGCTGTGCTGAAGTACTGGTGGGGGTAGATCCTGTACTGCACAAACAATGCTAGCCTGGATCTCCAGGTTCTGAAGGCTGAAGCCTCCTTAGGATCAGGATGAGCTATCACCCCTGTTTCCTGGAGCTTGGAGAAAGGAAAGAAACTTTCAGACTCTGCTTTTCTCACTTTACAGATTTCATTTAGTCTGTGCCTGATGACAATGGGGTGTTAAACATCTTTTCACCTTGTAAGGAACAACCTGCTCCAAGTGAGACAAGCGTGTTCCTTAGTGACATTTGTTCCCACATCTCTGGGACACACATTTCCCTCCCCCTCCCCATAACATCCAGCTTTCCTAAAAGAAAGTGCCTGTTATGATTGAGCACTGATTTTTCTCCTTCTAGAGAGGGCAGCTGAGAGGGTGCCAGCCCCCTCAAGGTGTCCTTATTATTCCTGTAAGGAAACACAGTATTCTTTACTTGAGCCTACAAGGCAGACCCACCCCATCCCATTCACTCACATTAAGACGTGGCAACTGCACAGACATGAGGTTGGCATCACCTCAAGAGCCTAATTAAGCAATAGAGACCACTGTTGGGTGCCCTTCAGTGAGAAAATTGACTGTGATGTGATTTAAACCCTTAGCACTGAAGGCACAGTTACATAATGCTGCCACAGTCAATTCTCTCATTGTCCTGCCCTCTGGCACAGGGACATTCTGGCCATTAGGACATGCAGAATTACAAACAGCTTAACCATCTTCAGAAGTATAGAATTATTAAACTGTTTGTATCTGAAGAAATTAATCTTAAAATGAAGCTTTGGATAATGTTGCAGATGAGTGACTCGGTGAGCCAAATTCTTGGTGAACCTTTCAGGAAACCTGGATCACACTGGGAACAGATGAGATCTGAGAAGACATTTTCATAAGGTTACAAATTCTTGTAGGATGGATTTATGAGCTTCTGCAACAGGCACATCAGCACCCTGGTGGGATTTTGTCTTCTGGACTAGTGACAAAGTGAGCATTTGTGCAATGCCAAAGTAGGGCAGGAGTGCCCTAGAGCCAAAGCAGCCTAAAATACAGCATCCAATGGCTCATGGATTTCATGTAGCCCTTGAGAAATGCCTTCCAAAGCCAGGGAAGAGTCTTCTCTTGGGAAAATGTTGAAAGTAGAGGATTTAGATTCCCCCCACAGTCCTGGTGACAATAACCCTTCTGTGGTGCTTATGTAACTCAAAGGGAACATCACATGTCTGATGAATTTCATGTAAACCTTCAAGCTTTCCCCTGCTTCTTGGTGAAGGATAAAGGAGGGAGGAATATATTATCTATGCAGGGATATTTCACTGATTTGATTTAAAATTCATCTCCTAACACTTTATTGCTAAACCAAGCATCTAGGAAAAGTGTGACAGCCATCTGACTGTGGCTCTACTCTCCATTTGCAGACTCAGTCATGGAGTGGGGTTTATCTGACTGGAGGCTATGTCAAAGACCATCAACTTACATGCTCATTGGTAGAGCTAAAATATTTGGATCTGCGTTGTTGGTCACTGCTGTATGTTTATGACAAAATCCTGTGCTCCCGCAGTTTCACACTATCACTACTGTGTACAGAAAGTTGAGTGGTGGTTCTGCTGAGGTCGCTGTGGCAGGAATCCAGCTGGCTACAACCAGGAGCAGGATGAGACCCACACAAAAAAGGACCAATTGGTGTCAGATTTCCTTCCCTAATTATACCAAACTGTGCTCTTTCCTGATCTGTTTCATCCGGTCGAGAGATGATAATTTCTCTGTGATCTTTTTTCCTGCTGAGCTGCAGCAGAGCAATCAGTGAACTTGCCTTAGAATGGAAAAACATTTTGTTTGAATTTTTAATGGGTGTTTTTATTCACAATTAGGAATTTATGGCAGCCTGGGAGACAGAAATAGTAATATTTTCCAGCTTTTGAGGAGCTTCAGATAAGGCAATCTTTGTATAATATGATTTTAAAGCCATTCTGCACTGAACAAGTCTCATGCTTTCTTAGCCTTCATGAGCTCCTCTCTGCAGAGAGAAATGCCAGCTGGAGATTCAAAGGATGGGCTTTCAGCCTGCCTGATTCCTGAAGGATGTGGAAGAGAGATTGCTCTTCTGTTCCACTTCTGAGCTCCCAAACACTGGCCTCAGCATCCACTGATCTTTCAAGAGCTAGTTGAGGCCAGATGTATGGAGACATGTGGGAGCTTAATGCCTCTGCTTTCTCTCCAAACATGAGGACTTCAGTTGCCTCCTGAAAGCTTTCCCAAGGGAAAGAGTTTGGCTGTTGTTTAGGGAACTGGTTAGCATTAACTCGCTGTGCAATTTCCTGTCATTTGTGAGACAGTGAATAAGCTGAGGAAAGTAGGTGGCCTCACTTTTTCATATATTATTATGAAATTGGGATCTTTAGGATATAAAAGCATGGAAAGTTTTCAGTCAGACTGATTTAAAAAAAATATCTCACCACCCAGTGTTTTAGCCTAGAGGAAGAGGTTTGAACCCATGTCCTGTGATAAGGTATTACACATTTTTTTCACTGTTGCCTTTTTTAACCTGTGTAAAACTTCCTGTAAGACTTTGAGGTGCAGAAACGTCATAAGAATGAAAAAGAGATTGTCCATATTTACTTTCCTTGATGAAACCAATGTTTTGCTCAGTGTGAATGGGACAGGTGAGTAACAGAGTGCATTTGGTTTACGACCATTGGAAATGTTGATGCAGGCTGACTGAGGGAACGAGTGAAAAGCTGGAGCTGTATCATCAAAGGTCAGCAAAGATTCCTTTTCTATCTTCAGATCAAGTCCGAAACAGCTACTACATCGGTGCTGATGGCTCTCTCAGACTGATGCTTGCCAACGGCATGGAGGTGGCCCTGCAAACCGAGCCACATCTCCTGGCTGGCACTGTCAACCCCACGGTGGGCAAGAGGAATGTCACCCTGCCCATCGACAATGGCCTCAATCTTGTGGAGTGGAGGCAGAGGAAGGAGCAAGCGAGAGGGCAGGTCACCGTCTTTGGACGTCGGCTGAGGGTAAGTGAGAATCATGAGCAGTTTTGGCCTCCGGTTCCCATCCCGTCTGTCCCCAGTCTCATGGCAAAAAGGGACAGGGCTGATTTGTATAGTCTGCAATAGAGATGAAGCTGCAGGACAGAAAACTGGCTGTTCATCCTCAGTCACGCAACCTTTGTGACTGGAATATATCCTTATGTCTCCTTATGTGCTGATGTTCCCTTAGCCATCATGGGTAGTACTGCCGATGTCACTACAAGACCTCTGCATCAGGCACTGCAGGTTTAACATGGTCTCAGGCTGTTTAAACAAGCAAGGGACAGTCATAACTATAAAATACCTCACCAATTAGTGTAGGTGTTTTCTACCTGTGCTGCTGACAGTAGTAGAACAGAGCACTGAGAGCTTTCTAGACATAGTAAGACCAGCTGAGAGAGCTAGGGTTTTTCAGCCTGGACAAGTGAAGGCTTCAGGGAGACCTTAGAGCACCTTCCATTACCTAAAGGGGCTCAAAAAGAGCTGTAGAGGGACTTTTGACAGGATTATGGAGTGATAGGACAAAGGGGAATGGCTTCAGACTGAAAGAGAGGGTTTAGATTAGATATTAGGAAGAAATTCTTTACTGTGAGAGTAGTGAGGCACTGGCACAGGCTGCTCAGAGATGATGTGAATCCCCTATCCCTGGAATTGTTCAAGGCCAGGTTGGACAGGGCTTGGAGCAACCGGGTCTAATGGAAGATACCCCTGCCCATGGCAAGGGGGTTGGAACTAGATGATCTTTAAGATCTCCTTCAACCCAAACCATTGAGTGATTCTGTGATTACTGTTCATTGGGCAGTCTCAGAAAAATCTCTAGATTCCTGAAATTTGCTGATCTGTTGAAGCTGTTGAAGAGCTGGGCTCTCAAGGCATTGCACCACAATTGCCATCGTTCCCAGAAGTGTTACAAGCAGCTCCAGCCTGACAGTACTCTTTCCTCCATGAGTGCCTGGACCTTCCTGTGCTTGAGAGTGATATGTTTTGAAAACATTGTTCCACACAATGCACCTCATACTTGTCAGGGCTGTTTAAAGATCTTGCCCAGTAAGCCTGTAATTCATCTGCTAACTGCTGGCAAGGTTGGGAACTTGTAATAGCAAGTCCTGTGCACTCACCCTGTACCTTGCTAGTCTCAGAGTCACAGGCTGATGAGCTGTTCCCAGGAAGCTGCTCAGCACCTGGCAAATTCAGATCCTCTGAGAAAAACGCTTAGTGCCCTGTAATGCCACCACAGCAAAAGGACTGCAGCTATTTATTCACACTTAAACTTTGCAGTAAATATCAATGCTCTGGTTTCAGGATATATGTTTCCCAGGCCCTGCTCTTCACCTCTCCTTATTCCCTGCTGCATGACCCCTGCCACCTTGGTGTGATTTCTCCCGTCTCTCCTTGCTCACACTTGACAAGTATTTCTCTTCACCTTCCCCACCTCAGCCTCTGTTCTTTTTCCCCTGTGTTGATCGCCTCTTATTTTGTTATCAGGAGAAAAACAGCAAACAGTAGTGAAAACTGAAGCTGCTTCTTCAGTGTGAACTGCTGTATATCTGCAGATCAGCTGTCATTCCCCTTTTTGTTTGGTTTGTCATGAGATTTTTATTTTATTTTAATTTTATTTTATTTTAATAACCAACAAAATGGGTGTTCTTCTGAAAGGAGAGAGCCTCATGAAATTTGCAACTATGTGATAGCTATTTGGTGTTCAAAGCAGTTTCCACTCATTTAGCCACAGCTCAGCTGTCCATGTCCATTTTATCTTCCAAAATTTTTGCAGTAGATTCAAACACAGAATGTGTCTTTGGTTTATATTGTACTACAGTTGGAAAAATACTTGCAAAATGAATTTTCAGGCTTGCTACTTGTATCCCTATAAATCTGCCAGAATTTACTCACATTTTGAGCCTATCAGTGCCCTTCTAGTGAAGCAGAAGTGCGTCTTACATGGTTGAAGGATTCAGTTATGGCCCTGTTCAGGGGTTCAAAGTAGCTGAAGGTGTTCAAGATGTTTAAAGCTTCCTGTCTGTACCTGCATGGCAGCATCTGCACCCCTAATACAAAAACCTGCAAGGTGCTAATTGCCTCCCTGGGGATTGCACGACATTTACCATATTCTCTGTGTCGTGTTCTCCTCTGCCTTCACACCAATAATTGCTTCTTTCCCTGGCAAGGGAGAAACTTAGGGAAGTTAAATTCAACATGTTTTTGTTCATTTTGAGAAATGAGTTATAATTTTCTGCTGTATGTGACTAAATTACTACTTTCCCTCTCCCCTCACCCTACTGCTCACATGAAACAGCAGCAAAGACACAGTGCTCCATGGGGAAAGAACATCCCAAAGAGGCTGCAGCATCATTCCATGAAGCCTTTGAAGTGAGGAGAACAGGATCTGGACACTTGAAAAGAGTGATCCTTTCTGCTGCCCTCACATGGATCCACATTTTATGAGTTGTGCCTCTTCCTCCCATGGTTGCATAGTGTCCTTGGGGACTGGAGACCAGTTTCACAGCTGCCTCCTTGACCCTCCCTAGGAAATAATACAATACACATGTTTCCTTATTACAGGTGTAAGGCAAAAGGTAGGGGCTTTTGCATGAATGAAGGGAAAGAGGCCAGCCCTCATGACTTTTTTCTGGTCCCACCAATCCTGACCTGGCTCTGCGCTTGACCAGGCAGCTGTAAACAGCACAAGTATGTTAAGGCAGCCCTTTTCCCTTCTCCTGTCCCACACCCCCCATGAAAAGTTCTGATGTTTTATCCACCCAGCCAGCAGTGAATATTTCTCCAAATTGGCTGCCTATGAATTCCACCCATCACTGGCCAACAGCAACACAGACTCCATCTGCAGTGAGAGTATTAGGTAAACTCTGCTTCAAGGAACAGGGCTCCTTCCCTTTTTTTTATTAAACAAACTTGAGTTTTTCAATAAAGAAGGATGTAAAATAATCTCTTGACAGTGGAACAAATAGAACAGCCAAAAGAGACAGAGCTGCTGGCTCAGCTCTTCTATTTATTTAACCATGGTAACTCCTGTCATAAGTCACTTTGCTTTTCCTAAGACCTTGGCAGCAGGTTAATGGTGGCATCAAGAGCTAGTGTCCCCGATAATCCCCAGAACCCATGTGATCAGAGAGGGATATGGTGCTAACCAATCCTGGTGTGTTGACTAATGAAGATGGTCCAGCATGATCTGCACAATTTCTGCAAGACATTGAGGTCTGGATATGGCCACCCCAAGGGTTTTAGCAATTCACAGGGGAAATTGCTTTGTAGACAGCCATTTATCACACGGGTGGTGTTGGCTCATGGAGTTCTCATTGCAGAAGTATTTTTTGCCCTCCTCCACTGAAGATTGCCAAGGTATTTTCATGAGAATTCTCCCCTTTTTGTGCTGGGAAGATCAATGCATTCTGTTTAATTATCATTTAAGCTAAAGGAGTGCCATAGGAAGCACTGTAGAATCAGAGGTGGTGATGTGTTTATGCTCTTTCTTTTCCAGAGCAAGCTAAGAGATTTATAAATATACTGTGCAACATGAATTTGGGGTTAAATTTAGTCTCTCACACATTTTAGATGGGATGTCAAATCCACTGTGAACTGTGGATTTAAATTTACCCTGTCTTGATTCGTTGCTGATCACAAGCCTTGTCAAACGCTCTAAGGGGGCAAAACCTTTTTGCAGGAGATTTTCAGACCCTGTTCCGGGATAAGGTCTCCGAGATGGAGGATGGCACCTTATTTAGCTGCTCACCATAAAACACAGTTATTGGACTGAAGCCTGCAACCCTGTCAGTTCTTCTGCTGAAACTTCACTTTTATTCAAGGCATGCCCTTGAACAAGGATAAGAAACATTTAGGCCCTGTTCAGAGGCTACTGACAGGGTAGGGTTCACTTTGCCCATCACATTGAGGGGTGAATGTTGGCACTGCAGTACTTCTCAGATATGAGACATTACAGCAAGAGAGATCAGGAGAAGACAAATCATTTTTAAAAAAGTTTCCTGAAAGGGGTGACTGGTTCCAACTAGTCCCACAGACATTGCTTGCCAGAGCTTATGGAGGGTGAAACAACTTAGGACAGCAATAATGGGATGCAGAGAGTTGAACTGAGCTTAAGAACTATCCAGGGACCTTCTGTTTGGTCCTTCCAGCCCAGTGAATGACACTGATGCTAATATGTGGCTCAGGAAGGCCTCCTTCATACTACATTACTGTCCCAGCCATGGAAGAGCTCTTTCCAGCTTTCTTGGCAAAGATCAGGAGCAGAAGAAGCTGCAGCTGCCAGGCTGGAGCTCTCTGTGAATAGATGGGAGGCAGAGATTGCTATTCCTTCCTGCTTTTCTGTACTTAGAATTTTAATACCTTTTTGTTTATTTTCCAGCTTCCCTGTTACAGTGGGCTGTTGGCTGATCTCTCCTCTCTACCATTACACATTTGCGTTCTATTTCACGTGTATTTAATTAGAGCATTGTCTACCTTTCCACAATGGTTTTTTCCTGAAGTCATACCCACCTATTAGCATTGTTATTCATAAGTTGAAAATCATTGTTGCACTTGCCTTCTCTCTTCCATCATCCTCATACTTACATCATAGCACCAATTCCTTTTCTCTCCAGCTCCTGAGATACCTTCTGAATTCTGACTTTATGGTGTCCCTGTTCTCTAGGCTTCAGCATAGATATCTGCCCCTGCAACACAAAGACACTGCAGTGATCCAGCTTTTCCCTCTCCTGTTCTTCCAGGGCTGAGGAACCTCTTCTCTGTTTGTTTGATCCCATCCTTCCTCTCACTGTTTAGCTCTCAAATACTCCCACATCCCCAAAAATACAGGAGGAATTCAGTCATACACCCTAAAGCAATGGCCAAGATCAAAGCTGGAGCAGGTCTGAGAACAGTGCTCAGGTCATAGAATTATAGGATCATAAACAGACCGTTCAAGTTGGAAAAGACCTCTAAAATCATCAAGTCTAGCCATGCAAAGGTCATCGAATCCAACCAAAATAAGCACCACCACCATGTTCACCACTAGACCATGTCCTTAATGCCATATCCAGACATTTTTTGAGCACATCCAGTTAGGAGTGTCAGCTTTACCCAAAGCAGCATAGAGTAGTGGTTTTAGACTGGTCTGAAGACCCCATAGGAAACAGCAAATTATGGTTTATTGACTGCAGCTGAAGGGCTGCAAAGGGCACTGAAAATCAAGTCAGCTCTTTGGAGTTTGAAATTCATCCAAGAACAATCTGCACCTTTCTAGAAAAGAGAGGTTCACCAGCTGAAAGAGGTTTGGAAGTGGTGAGATGGAGAAAGAGCTGTCTTCACTGGTGAGCTCATACTGGTAATGTTGGTTTTCATACTTGCTCAGTACTTTGCTTCTATTGTGATGCAGCTTTGTAAGTCTTGTTGCACATATGGCTAAACATGAGTTGTATTATCAGCTCCTTTTTGTATTGCTGTTAACTGCAATCCATGAACCAAAATGTATTCCTGCTCCTACCTTTGAAGTAGATACCTTTGATCTTTGGAAATGCAGAGGCACTGGAGGTATGAGGAGTATAATTATGCCACTCTGAATAACCCCAGGACAATGAAGTTAAAACTCCAGTTCTTACAGGGAACTTGCTGCTCTGTGCAAAATCTACAGTGGTCAAGGCCTCCATCTTTCACAGAATCACAGAATATGCTGAGTTGGAAGGCACCCACAAGGGTAACTGAGTCCAACTCCGGGCCCTGCACAGCACCATCCCCAAGAGTCACACCATGTGTCTGAGAGTATCATCCTAATGCTTCTTGAATTCTGTCAGACTTGATGCTGTGACCACTTCCCTGGCGAGCCTGTTCCAGTGCCCAACTACCCTCTGGGTGAAGAACCTTTTCTAATATCCAACCTAAACCACCCCTGGCACAACTCCAGGCCATTCCCTTGGGTTCTGTCACTGCACACCACAGATCAGTGCCTGACCCTCCTCTTCCCCTCACAAGGAAGTTGTAGACTGCAGTGAGGTCTCCCCTCAGTCTCCCCCTCTCCAGGCTGAACAGACCAAGTGACCTCAGCCACTCCTCATACGGCTTCCCCTCAAGGCCCTTCAAATATCTTCATTGCCCTCCTTCGGTTGCTCTTCAATAGTGTAATATATTTCTTATATTGTGACACCCAAAACTGCCACAATATTCAAGGTGAGGCCACACCAGTGCAGAGCAGAATGGGACAATCTGTTCCCTCAACCATCTGGTGATGCTTTGCGTGATGCCCCCCAGGACACAGTTGGCCCTCCTGGCTGCCAGGGCACTGCTGGCTCATATTCAACTTGCCATAGACCAGGACAGCCAGGTCCCTTTCCCAGCACTGCTTTTCAGCATCTCATTCCCCAGTCTGTATGAACATCCAGGATTGCTCCACCCCAGGTGTGGAATCCAGCACTTTCCCCTGATGAACTCCATATGGTTGGTGACTGCTCAGTCCTCTAAATTGTCAAGGTTTCTTTCCAGGACCTCCCTGCCTTCGAGGGAGTCAGCAGCTTCTTCCAGTTTTGTATTGTATGCAAACTTGCATTAAGGAAACTTCTTGTAATAGGAGTCTCCTATTACAACTACTCTTCTTTTCCTGTTAACAGAGGAGATCTTGATGTGGGCACAGGTGTTGTTGTTTTAGGAGGCCCCCGCGACCCCGGAAGAATCTTCTCCCACCTCATGTGTTGCCTTGCCTTCTAGTTCCAGAATCTCTTTCCTGTTCCAGTCCTACCTGTCAAAATTTGAGGAGGAGGACCCTTCCTCCTGGTTTGTTCAGTGACCCACTTCCAGCCCTCATCTTTAACAAACCCTTGACTAACAGTCCTTTGACTAATTACCCTGCAGGGGTCTGAGTCCACCTGCTTCTCCACTACAGTGGAGGCTTGAGACTCCTGAGATTCTTGAGACTGTAGCGCTTCTGAAAATAATTGATCACTCTCTTGCTCATTCGCCTGAATACTATGTAGCCTGTTCACTTCTTCTTGAAGCTTCTTCACCTGGCGACACAGCTCATTTCATCTCAGGGGAAAGGCTTAATTTCCAATGCCTGCAGTAAACTCAGAGAAAGACTCTGTTTGCCATTATGTTGACACAGCATTCATCTCCTTTCTACAAGTGTTGGGTTTTGATGTGCATGAAAGCAACAGACCCTATATCCTAGGATTGATAAGCAGAGTACCTTGCAAATATTCCTTGCAACAAATTGTCATTCTGTGTTCTGTAGGTTACATCTGCTGTAGCAGTCTTAAACCTAGAATTGGGATATGGGCAAGATTCATTCACTCTTGTGACATTTCAGAAGTACCATTCTTCTGCCTCTTTCTTCACCAAAGTCAACAGAAGCAATGTTAGGACAACCCTTTGCTTAAAAATTGCCTCTTATTCAGAGGCAGTGAACTGCTGGATACTCTCCAGTGTCATGTAAAGAGGTATTCGGTGAAAAAAGGCTGGTCTTTCTAATTTAAACTGTTTCCAACTTCTTAATTCTCCATTTCTTTCCTGTAGGTTCACAACAGAAACCTGCTGTCCCTTGACTTTGATCGTGTGACAAGGACAGAGAAAATCTATGATGACCACCGCAAGTTCACGCTCCGCATCCTCTACGACCAGGCAGGGAGGCCCAGTCTCTGGTCACCGAGCAGCAGACTGAATGGGGTCAATGTCACCTATTCCCCAGGAGGACACATTGCAGGGATTCAGAGGGGCACAATGTCAGAAAGGATGGAGTATGACCAGTCTGGCAGAATTACATCCAGGATCTTTGCTGATGGCAAATCATGGAGCTACACTTACTTGGAGAAGGTAAGAATCCTCTTACCACTCAGAGACAATGCCTTTGAAGCACTTGGGCTTTACTCCTTTGACATCAGTTCAGCTGCACTTTTTTAAATACAGTTTTCATTAGTTGAGTTAACTGCAGTATAAAATATATTTAGGTAAAGTCATCAGAGTGAATAGTAGAAATTTCCACTGGAGTTTTCCATGTGAAAACAACCCATACAGTCTGACATCCTGCATTCTTCACATAGGCCATTCCTGCTTCGTAGGAAATACATGTAATTAAAAAGCACAGGGCATAAATCCAGCCACACTGTTGTAGCACACTTTGCAGTGTGTTCTGCAGTCTGCACTCTGTAGGTTTGTGTGGGACTTAATTTTTCTGGGTATTACCATTCAGTGTTACACTGCCCAGTGACCTATAGATCCATATGCTATATACCTGGGGCTGGAATTTTTTATTCCTGATTTTTTTTATAGCATTTATCTCTAAAACTGTTTAGGAAAACTGTGGTACCATATCTTTTAAAAAGGAACAAATATTGACTTACTCCTTGTATTATGCAACTTAAGTGGATTTTTTGTTATATGCAAAAAACTCCCAAAACAAATAAGCATGTACACAGAAGTTGAGAGTAGGAGGATAACAGAGGATAAGGGAACACAATTAATTAATTCAGCATTGGAAGGTGTTGGAGGATACTTTTTCAAGCATGTTTAAGTAGGTCTACCAGTTTATTTATTTAGTCTGTAAAAGCTATTGGCACAGGCAATTTGGGTAGAGACAGTCAGCTACAGGGTATTGATTGGAACTACTGAGCATTCTGAACTTGGACCTTCCTCACTGCATTGACTGCTTCTTTCTGTGACCCACTCCTGCTCGGGGATATTTGATGTGCTCTGCAGCTGCTTACCTCTCATTGTTTAATTCTGCGGGTGCAGAGATTTGTCTCAATTGCCCTGCTCTTTGGATTGAAGAGTATAATTTTGCTCAAAACCCGGGAATATAATCTATTCTTTTCTTCTTCCCATCCAGTCCATGGTGCTGCTCCTGCACAGCCAGAGGCAGTACATCTTTGAGTTTGACAAGAACGACCGGTTGTCATCAGTGACCATGCCCAACGTTGCGCGTCAGACTTTGGAAACCATTCGTTCCATTGGCTACTACAGGAACATTTACCGACCACCAGAAGGCAATGCCTCGGTTATTCAGGATTTCACAGAGGATGAGCAGCTCCTCCACACTTTGTACTTGGGCACAGGGAGACGTGTCATCTACAAGTATGGAAAATTGTCCAAGTTAGCTGAGATGCTCTATGACACCACAAAGATCAGTTTCACTTATGATGAAACTGCTGGCATGCTGAAGACCATCAATTTGCAGAATGAAGGGTTCACCTGCACAATCAGGTACAGACAAATAGGGCCCCTCATTGATCGGCAGATCTTCCGCTTCACTGAGGAAGGAATGGTGAACGCACGCTTTGACTACAATTATGACAACAGCTTTCGGGTGACCAGCATGCAAGCAGTCATCAACGAGACACCTTTACCCATTGATCTCTACAGGTATGATGACGTGTCAGGCAAAACCGAGCAATTCGGTAAATTTGGGGTAATTTACTACGACATCAACCAGATTATCACCACTGCTGTCATGACTCACACTAAACATTTTGATGCCTATGGCAGAATGAAGGAGGTGCAGTATGAGATATTCCGGTCTCTCATGTACTGGATGACTGTGCAGTACGACAACATGGGGAGAGTGGTTAAGAAAGAGCTGAAGGTTGGCCCTTATGCAAACACAACTAGGTACTCATATGAATATGATGCTGATGGCCAGTTGCAGACAGTGTCTATCAATGACAAGCCGCTCTGGCGTTACAGCTATGACCTAAATGGAAACCTCCATTTGTTGAGTCCAGGGAATAGTGCCCGCCTTACACCACTCAGGTATGACCTCAGGGATAGGATTACTAGACTGGGGGATGTACAGTACAAAATGGATGAAGATGGCTTCCTGAAGCAAAGGGGCAATGATATTTTTGAGTACAATTCAGCTGGCCTGCTCATCAAAGCCTACAATAAAGCTAGTGGGTGGAGTGTGAAGTACCGCTACGATGGCCTAGGAAGGAGAGTCTCCAGCAAAACCAGCCATGGTCATCATTTGCAGTTCTTCTACGCAGATCTGACCAACCCAACCAAGGTCACCCATCTATACAACCACTCAAGTTCCGAGATCACCTCCCTTTACTATGACCTCCAAGGCCACCTCTTTGCAATGGAGCTCAGCAGCGGTGATGAATTCTACATAGCCTGCGATAACATTGGCACCCCTTTGGCTGTCTTCAGCGGGACTGGCTTAATGATCAAGCAGATACTGTACACAGCATATGGGGAGATCTATATGGACACAAATCCCAACTTCCAGATCATCATTGGCTACCACGGAGGACTGTATGACCCCCTCACAAAGCTTATCCACATGGGACGGAGAGACTATGATGTGCTAGCGGGTCGGTGGACAAGTCCAGACCATGATATGTGGAAGCATCTGAGTAGCAATAATATAATGCCTTTCAACCTGTATATGTTCAAAAACAACAACCCCATTAGCAACTCTCAGGATATCAAATGTTACATGACAGGTAAGACATTTAAATTAATTAACATTTTCACAACCTTGCCATCAGTGAATGTGTGTCATGGTTTAACCCCAGTAGGAACTAAACCCCACACAGCTGCTCAATCTCTACCCCCAGGTGGGATAGGGGAGAGAACTGAAAAAGTGAGAAAACTCATGGGCTGAGATAAAGACAGTTTAACAGGAAAAGCAAAAGCTACTTATGCAAGCAAAGCAAAACAACGAATTCCTTCATCACTTCCCGTGGGCAGGCAGATATTCAACCATCCCAAGGACAAAGGACTCTGTCACACATAAGGGTGGCTTGGTAAGACAAGCACCATCACACTGAATGTCCTCTCCTTCTATCTGCTTCCCCCAGCTTTACATCATGCTGAGTATGATGCCACATGGTAGTCTGGGATATCCCTTGGGTGAGGTGGGATCAACTGTCCCATCTGTGTCCCCTCCCAACTCCTTGTGCATCCTCAGCCTCCTCACTGGAGGGATGGAGTGAGGAGCAGAAAAGGCCTTTACTCTGTGTAAGCACTGCTCAGCAATAATGAAACCATCCCCGTGTTTTTAACACCACTTCCAGCACAAATCCAAAACACAGACCCATAGTAGCTACTGTAAAGAAATTTATCCTAGTCAAAACCAGTGCAATAGGTATCTCCTCTCTCGGTGTCCCGATCACCATGAGGTTTTCCAATCTTTAATAAAATGGACATAAGCTTTAGTTTGCCAATCTACCCCTATGTCCAGGGTATGTTTAATTCATTAGCATAGATGGAAATTGTAATTCCCAAACCTTTTTTCTTTTCTTATCTTTGATGTTTGTTCTTTTTATTTTGCTTCCAGATTTTCGTCCCCTCAGATATCCCAAGTTTAGCTACCAATTAATGTCCTGATAACCTTTCTCTTTGTAGAGGGGCAGTTCTGTTTACACAGTTTTGCCTAGAGATTTATTTGCAACTAAACAAATGACATACAGATTTGTTTTAGCAAAATGGCAAAGTAACTTAAATGTTTTATTACAGTCAGCCATTTCAGAGTGGCTACATGACTACAACACTGCAACTATGTAGTTCCAAGTTAATCTGCCCCACAGAATTCTACAAAAAACAGTAGGTGCCTTAGACTTAACGGCAAGATTTTGGGGCACACCTACCCCAGAGCTTGACATAATCTCTGAACTGCTTCCCCTGGGGCTTTGTAAAATGACAGTAATATGAGCTCTGTGTATGGGGGGATTTTTTACAGAAAATCATTCTGTATGTTAAATGTCCCTCCTATATTCATATAACCATAGAATCATTTGTGTTGGAAAAGATCTTCGAGATCATCAAATCCAACCATTAATGCAGCACTACCAAGTCTACCACTAAACCATGTACCCAAGTGCCTCATCAACACATCTTTTAAATCCCTCTTGGTATGGTGGCTCCACCACTGCCTTAGGCAGGCTCTTCCAGTGCTTGACAATCCTTTCTGTGAATAAATTTTTCCCAACATCCAATCTAAACCTCCCCTGGCACAACTTGAGGCCATTTTCTCTTGGCCTGGTCTTGTTACCTGGGAGGAGACACCGATCCCCACCTCACTGCAACCTTTTCTTCAGGGAGTTGCAGAGAGCAAGCAATAAAGTCCCCCTTCAGCCTCCTTTTCTCCAACCTGAACACCCCCAGCTCCCTCAATCTTCCTTCATCAGACTTGGGCTCCAGACCCTCCATTGCCCTTCTCAGGACATGCTCCAGCACCTCAATGTCTCTCTTGTCATGAGGCACCCAAAAGTGAACACAGGATCAGAAGTGTGGCCGTGCCAGTTGCCAAGTTCATGGGGACAGTCACTGCCCTGGTCCTGCTGGACACATTATTTCTGATACAGCCAGGGTGTCTAGTCCTTTCCCCCTTCAAATTCAGTTTCATACTAGTTCCATACTGTTTACAACACTGGTAGCAATTTTTAAGAGAACTGTTTTTGGTGGGACTCTTTTCTAGATACTTTCCTTTGAAAAACCCAGTGCCACAATCACAAACCAAATGTACATACTTCTTGAGATAGAATTAATTTTTAGATGCTCCTGCTGCATCTATCACAACTTTTCCATATTCAACAATAACTGCGTTCCCCTGAGTTGTGAGATTGTCTTAATGGCAAATAAATACTACGATGTAAAAATCCTGGATTCTATTCTGCTTGTTTTTCTAGCCATTAGGATTCATGTTTTCAGGTTCTTCTGCAATAAACCTAGGGATTAGATTGTGGGTTTTTTAATGAAAAGCTGTTTTCTCCAGAGCTGATGCCACAAGGGAAGTAAAATATGTCAAAAGACACAGCCTAAGATCCTATGTGTTGGCCTCACTCTGATAATTAAGGTTGGCAGGGAATACCTCAAGGTAACTTTTCCTATCAGAAAATGCTCATTTGTCAAAACTGAATTTATTTATGGGAGAGGGTTGAGCTTGAGAGATTTCTCAGCAAAAATGCTGTAAACAGCTCTCAAAATTGTCTACATGACAAATTCCAAAATAGCCTAAAAGAAGAATTCCTTTTGGGTTTTCAACCTTTTCAAGTTAAGTGAAATGACTGAAAATTGGAAAAGGAAAATTAAAGAGTCAAAACCGAAGTGGAAGTGAATTTGAAATTATTGAACTGATATAGTTTTTGAACTGTTGCTTTGTGACATAATAACAGGTTTTTGTTTTCCTGCTCAAGTTAAGACAGAACAAAAAATTTTT
>NW_020955964.1:262293-281493 GCF_003031625.1 Empidonax traillii | reverse complement strand
TTTTTTTTTTTTTTTTTTTTTTTTTTTTTTTTTTTTTTTTTTTTTTTTTTTTTTTTTTTTTTTTTTTTTTTTTTTTTTTTTTTTTTTTTTTTTTTTTTTTTTTTTTTTTTTTTTTTTTTTTTTTTTTTTTTTGTTCTGGGTATTCCAACACCTCTTCCAAAAAAGAACAAACTCCTGTTTGCAAATGTGTTGAAAGTCAGTTTTCTGAGAAAAAACCCTGTCTTGGATATTTTCGGACATGTTACATATTTTTCAGCACTTGAGCATCCATGCTCTATATTCTTTTTCACATTTTTGAAGTGCTTGGGAAATGGTTCCTGCACCAATGCTGACCTTCACTGTTTTACTTTGTTCTCCTGACCACCTGGTCCACAATATGTACATCAAAGGTCTTCATTTGAGATGAGAAGGATTTGGAAGCAGGCTGGCTTAGCACTAAGCAACAAAATAATTAAATGAGCCTTTTCATTTCTTTCCTCCCCCCAACCTCTCTGTTTCAAAGACACTCCAAAAACAATCTGTACATTGACTGAACAGAAGTGTTTTTATTACAGAAATCCTCCCCCTTCCACATGGATTGTCGCAAGGGCTTTTTGGACATCTGCCCAATCGCAACATTTTGGCCTGTAGGAAAACAAGCAACAGATAGTGTGTTTGTTTGGCTCCTGATTCTCCAGTCATCTGGAAGTGCCTTATTTGCCACTAGCATCCGTAATTTCTTTTCCAACCGGTTCTTCAAAACATTCATTTAGGCTCATGGGAATAGAGAAAAAATATTCAGAGATGCATATTTGATTATTTACATTGATTCCTTCTTTGCTAACCTCAACATCGCTTATTGAGTTTAGCAAAATGAAAATCAAGCCCCTTGCACTTCCAGCTTGAAGCAGAGCAATCACCAACACAATTCCAGTTACATACAAACACCTAAGACTCCTGGGAGCTGATATTAGTTAAACTTTACCTTCATGCCTTTCTTTTTCTTGCAATTCCTATTTGTCTGCCAAATGCACACTGTATTGCTCAGGGACTGTAGCAGGTGTGTCCTCTGGAGTTCAGTGAAGGCAAACAAGGTGAGATCATCAAATGCTCTAAAGTTAAGGGGGAAGTGATGCTGATCCCAAGCAGGTCTGGGAGTTACTCAACCTCATAGTTATTTCCTCCAATGTATTGACTTTCAGCTGCTATTCCTAATAGTTGTGCACTCAAAAATCAAGGAAGACTTTGTAATATACTGGCAAGTAAATGAAGGAATAGTGTCCCAAATGGCTGGTTTTCCATCATGTACCCTTTAGTGCCAGTGGTCCCTCTTTTGCATAAGACAGTAGTTTACCACTAGCAGCCAGGAGTTTTCTCACCATCCATGGACTTTTTTTAACAGCTTTGTAAAAAGCACCCAAGCAAAGTAGTCTTGTATCTGTACACTTACTTTCACTATAATGTAGCTTGCAGGTAGTATGAAGGCTGACTGTAAATGTCACTGTAAGAGATGACACATGACTTTACACTGGTTTAATGCTCAAATTACACCTTCTTATGAAAAATGCCAGGAAAAACTCAGGACTGAGGTGGAAATGCCATGGAAAAAGCAAAAGATATGTCCAGAGCCTCTTCCGTGAGCACCTGCTAAATGCCTGTGCTGTCCATCCAGGATGTCCTGCTGTTCTGGCTCACATAGCTCTAAATTTAGTCTTCAGCCTGCAGGCCCTTTGAGAGTCCTCACTGAGAGAAGTACTGTGAGTGAGATGTTCAGAAATTACTTTAGGACTTGATAACATATCCCATTTAGATGGAGCATCTTAGCCTCCAAGTGTATTGCCAGTCCTGCACTTCTCCTTCCTACCTTCAAGCAGTGCCTTGGTTCTTGCTAATGAAGGGCAGATGTGGAGTTGGCTTTGATTTGGGCCATTTTCTCACTGCCAACGCTTCTGTTTCAGAGCTGAGAACATGCAGAATTTGGCTCTGGTTGGAGGTGGAAAGCCCAGCTTTGACACACAGCTCTTTCAAGGACCATTATTTTTTGTGCTCTTCACACAAAGTAGACACTCATCGTTTTGGCCAGCCTGCTACAGTGCCAATCAGCATGGGGTTCTCCTCGGGGCTGTCTCCTGGGCAATCCTGCTTGAGAGATCAGATAATCTTATTTATGCTTCTCTTCCCTTCCAGATGTCAACAGTTGGCTGCTCACCTTTGGGTTCCAGCTACACAACGTCATCCCCGGCTACCCCAAGCCAGACATGGACGCAATGGAGCCATCCTATGAACTAATCCACACACAGATGAAAACCCAAGAATGGGACAATAGCAAGGTGATCCATGCAAGTCCATACTGTATCTCATGCCCTTAGCAGCAGATTATTCAATTGAAATATTTATTGAAAAACCTCTATCAGTGTGTTGTCCCAGGTACACTGGGAGATTAAGAGCAAGTCAGACTCCATTCCAGTATTGAAATCTGTCTGAATAATCACATCTTAAGTTCACTACTGCCATGGTGCTTTTTCCTGTGATATTTTCTAGTGGTTGCTCAGTGAAATGGTTACTGTTTCTTTCTCCCACAGAGGCCATGTTACCACATATTGCAGGCTAAATTCAAGGCCTTTGCACCAAGGATTCTTAGACATTAAAAGAAGGGGGAAATCTTGATGCAGAATCAATTTTTCACAGACTTTTCTTCTAGAAATTCATTCAATTTGGCTTAAAATGTCCTAAGCGAGAAGCCCCAGTACTTCTCTAGGAAACTCTTCTGCATTGCAGGGAGTCTCACCAGAAAGAAGTTTTAGATGAACTTTCATTTTATCTGACTGGGTTTAATCCCAAGTAACCATGTCCTGCTTTTAGAAATAAGCCTGCATCCCAAGCCATTTTGGTAGATGATGGCGAAAAATTCAATGCTAAAATTGGCAAGAAAAAAGCCTTTGCACCCAATCATTTCCCCATCTTCATGTTGGGAATTACTCAGCTAAAAGATGGAGGCAGCACTGTTAAAGGTTAGAATATTTCGTCAGGATTTGAGAGCCCTGGGTTAACTCTCAGACCTACTGCTTATCAGTGTATGACCTTGAAAAAATCATTTACCTCTCAGGATACTCTTTCATCTCCTAGACTGATTGTATTCTGGGGTTGCTTTCATCTCTTTAGTCGAAATCCTCTTTAGTCTGAACTCCTGTTTGATATTGCCAGTGTGTTCAAACTTTGCGAGAGCAACGAGGCCCCAGCGTGCTTGGGGAGATCAGGGCATGTTCTTAACATTTCTGCTAATAAAATGATAGGCAATGGAATTGGTTCCATCTGCCCTCCTAGCCTCTTTATCTGTGACTTCACTGAAATCTTGGTGTCCTGTAGCAGATTCTTGAGGTCCTGTACCCATTTTAAACCAGAAGGTCACACTTCCTCAGCAACAAAAGGTAGTATCACTCAGAGGTGCAAACAAGATATTGTGGATTGAGAAAAGTCATGTGTGAGTCCATCCTTGGTACTCAGCCTCAAAGCTGTGGTGAAGACAAGTTAAAAGGTACCAGTTTCAACTTCACCAAGAGATTTATTTTAAGTATCACTTAATAATAGAGGGGGGGCCAAAAGAACTCTGCCTTTTTGCTACTATGACTGAGTTGATGCTTGAAAACTATTACGCTGCAGCAACTCAGTTGTGTTTTGGAGCTTGGAGACTCCTTTTTTGTTTCTTGTTTCTTTGGATTAAACAATAAAATGCTAATAGAGGTTATTTCTGTAATGAGAGAGAGCCTCAGGATTTTTCCTCCTCTCTGATGTGACACAGTCTCCTCAGGCAAAGCTGTACAGGAGAAGGCAAACAGGGAAGGCTCGTTCAGAGACTGCACAGAAGATTGTCTCTGAAATGTTATGTACAGTAGATAATAACCCAAACAGAACCACCATAGAAATTAGTAGTAGTAGTACTGTTATTATATTATTATTTTATTATTTTATCATTAGATCATTATCATTATTCGACTTATTAAGTAGCCAAGAAATAAGCGACAGTTTGAGATGAAGACTGACCCTTGTTCATACAGGCAGATGAGCTGGACATAAAACCAAGGAGACCCTCCCTTCTATCCAGCCATTTTAGGGGAATCTGCCTGAATGAGCAGTAAGAAGAAAAGAAAATCTCCATGTCCCTCCCAGGTTTTTAAAGCCTGAAGCTGCAGTGAGGACTGCGCAGGGACCTGCTCATTAAAAGAGGGCTTTATGCAGCCAGTGTGCTTCCAGATGAGTTACTTAACACTCAAATGTTGAAAGTGGGGTTTAACCATTGCAGGCTGTTTTATATTCTTCCCCTGTGTTATGACAGCCACAAAACATAAGAATTTTATTTCCATCTATCATGCTGTGATAGCAAGTGGCTCTTAAATGCAATAGAGCAAGATTCCCTTCCTTTCTGTCACACCCAGCATATTGTAGGCACATATTTGCATAAAACAAATTCACTCACATATGATACCTGAGCACAGGATCCATTTTCTCCTATGCCTAACCATGCATCCAGTACTGATGTTTCCCATAAAGTTCTGTTCACTCACAACCCTTTCCTGCCAAACCAGCTCCCAAACACAATCCAACCTTCCTTCCTACTGTTTGTGTGTTTTCATGAAGCGTGTGGAAGAAAATACAAACTTCTGAAAATTTCACATAGCAAATGACAGCATTAAATATAGGTAAATGGAAGCACAGGAAGCATTTTCAGATAATAAGACTGGTCAAACAGTAAAATGGTCTTCTGGAGCATCTGGAGTAAGCCCCAGATCTTTCGTCTTTTAAAAGTAGCCTGGACAAGGCACTGATCACTGAATCATATACCACAACTTTCTCATTGCCATGTCTTCTGATCCCTGTTTCTCTGGATCACATACCTCCTTGTGATAGACCAAAGCATATTTGAGCTACTTTACCGGCTTTGCTGATCAAAGCTGTGGTCCTGCAGATTGAGTCAGTTCTTTTATCAGAGAGGAATGACTAACAAGAGCACAACAGCAAAGCAACAAGCTCCTTATCAATGGCTTCTTTGTCTCTTTTCAGTGTATAACCAGAGCACCCTGGCATCTCCTTCCAAAACATTTTTGGTACTTGCCTTGCAGGTCTGAAAGATGGGAGAGATAATTCTGACTTAGAGCATCCACCACCTCAAAAACAGCCAGCACGTCATAAACCTTGCACTAACCCCCTGCAGCTCTGAAGTGACATTTAAAATCCAATACTCTGTTGTGCAGCACTTCCCCCTCCCCTCCTCCCTATGACCGTGAGGCTGTCACTAAATTGTTTGTTGAACAAGTTCAGTGTTATCGGCCACCAGGGGACTCTGGGTGACCTCTGGCATATTGTGGAACTGCTGCACCTGAATCCAGTTTCTTTTCTAGGTTTGGGGTTTTTTTGTTGTAGGTTGTTTTGGTTTTTTCCCCTTTTGTCTCGTTGAACTGTCAGGTAATTGCTGGAGCCAGAACAGCTTTATTTCCAGGGAGGGGTGTTTTGGAGTCAGCACTTGTATCATTATCTACATCATTTTAATAAATACCCTTCTCTCCATCCCATGAGCACGGACTCCAGGAAGGGTCCTGTTTTCTGCAATGCCTGTTACAGGCTGTGCTGGAAGGAGTAGTTTTTGGCATTCCCTGTGGAGCTACATTTTGGAGGCAAGGGCTGCTCTAGGATGCTCAGCCAGGGAGTGAGCTAGAGGGCTGTGCTTTCTGGCAGAGCTTCTTTCAAGGACAATCTGTTTGAGGGACTGGCTCTGCCAGTGTTCATCATTCAGGGAAGGCATCCTGACTCTGCAGGTGCTTTGACCTGGACTTGGATTGTCACACTGTCTTCATGTCTGTCCATCAGCCCCCTACATGTTTTGCAGATGTAGTGGCCAATTTTTTAAAGGATCTAGTGCAGGGAAGGGATTGAACTCTCAAAGACAGTAAGGTCTTGAGGCCTTCGGAAAACAGATGAGCGATGTGAAAACAGATGAGCAAGAGAAGGAGGCAAATCCCTTATTTCTCCATGGCTTAAATCTTCTTGATGAACTCAACCTCCTTATCCTCCTGCAGCCATGTACGCTGGTGGGGTGGAGGAGGGACCTCTCCTCTAAGCCTGTGAGTTGGCACTTGTGTTTCATGCATTGACAACCAATCATCATCTTGAGCACTGCCTTTTTGGGCAGTCACTCACCTCCACTGCCCCACTGGTGTTGGTGTTTGGCAGGTTGCTGAGCAGGCACGTTGCCTCCCAGCCGACCCTCGTGCAGTGTGGCCATGCCAGTGGTCAATACCTGCCAGGCTGCTGAGGTTGATGGGCTCCTCCTGCACCTACACCAGCTGGAAGCTGATGGGGTACATCCAGATAGGGACTTGTCTCCAGGTGGTGGTCAGGTGGAATATAGGGAGGAGGCTGATTACTGAAGAATGGCTTTGTTAACAGAGAGCTAGGTGGTAAATAAAAAGGGAGTTTGTAAAAGAGAGAGAGAGCTTTTACACAGGCAAATAGTTCTAGGACAAGGGGGAACAGTTTTAAACAAAAAGAGGAGAGATACAGATTAGATGATAGGAAGAAAATCTATACCCAGAGAGTAGTGAGGCACTGGCACTGGTTGCCCAGAGAAGCTGTGGATACCCTGGATGTGTTCAAGGGCAGGTCGGATGGGGCTTTGTGCAACCTGCTCTATTGGTGGCATTCCTGCCCATGGTGACAGGGGTTACAACTAGATGATCTTTAACCCACGCGTTTCTGTGATTCTGTGGTAAATAGAAAGGAGTTAATTATGAATAATATTTCAGGGAAGTTGTAACTTCCCAGCCTTTTGGAAGAAGAGAGTTTCTGCGTTGTAAGCCATATGATTGTAAGAGAAACACCTATCTGTGTATAATGGCACAAGGATAGAAAGAAACTTGGAAACATGTTCACATATTTCACATCTTGGATCCTGGATGGGAAATTAAGGCTTTCAGTCTCACACTGGAAGGCGGTATTTAAAAACAACAGATGATAGGATCTGGCGATGGTATTTCAAATCCTCAAGAGGTGCTGGCAAAATGCAGGAGGCTATTCAGAGATCTCTGTATTGTGCTTCTCTCTTGAGCTTTGTGCAGCAGCGAACAAATGATGAAGGTCGTTCTCTTCTCTCCAATGGGTTGTTACTAGATAAAGTGAAATGTCACCTAAGGACATCTGATTAAAAAAAGACTGTGAGAAAAAATAAACCCAGCGTATTTGTCACTCACATCAAGCAAAAAATATTAAAATAAAATAACAATGAATTCTCTTCTTTCTTCTGCAAAACTGGTTTTATAGATACCTTGGCTTACATTTGCTAAAAGCAGCAGCATCTTTTAGAGAATAGCACATGCCACCGCAGCTTTGGATGGAAAATTTCTGTTTATTTTCCTTGCCAGTTCATTGAAATGAGTTAAAAGATTAAACAGAAATGGTAATTTCAAAGTCAGGGATACACTGCCCCTTTGAACTACATATAATCTGTTTGCCTCTACTCCCTTTATATTCACAGCAGAGCATACAAACTGACTGTGCCCTGGTTTGTTTGAATTTGTTGGTTGGGGTTTTTTTTCCTGTTGGATGTGTTTGCTTTTCCTTTTAAAAAAGTGCTGTTCCCAAATACACTCCTCTATCAAAGAAATGCACTCAAAAAGTCATTTCAAAGTCATCCTGGGCTTGTTTTCAAGTTAACAGAGACGTGTTTAGTGGAAGGTGTCTCTGTCTGTGGCAGAGAGTTTGGAATTAGGTGGTCTTTAAGATCCCTTCCAACCCGAATTATTCTGTGATTGTAAGTGACTGCGATGTTCAGCATTACAGCTTTGCACGTCTCCATCTCCCACTTCCCTACCTGAAAAAAAGATGGGGAAAGCCCAAAAGCAACCAGTGCCCAGTAGAAAACCCTTTAGTTGTGATTTTATTCTTGAGTAAGACACGTAAAAAGTAGGTGTCCGCCTGTGAATTTGCTATCCAGTGGTGTACAGACCCACTGCATTGTTGGGGCAACCTAATTTGGAGGCACTCACAGGGGATCTATAGCTAATAATTTGCTCAGATTTGAAAAGGTGCTGGAGTTCCTGCAGCACATTTAGAATAAGGTGATGAAGACAAACTAGAATGGGAAGGGGGGACATTTCTGATAGGGATTATTCACCCATGCCCAGTACTGTCTGACCTCCCCAGTCTCCCTTCCCCAAGGTGATAATCAGTAGATGGTGCAGTTAATTCCAGGGACTCTTTATCACTCAACTGATGGTAAACAAGGTGATGTATATATAGATGGTGATACATAAATGATCACAGGACATAGCAATGTAGCACAGAAGACTTGATTTACATCCTTGAGTGAATGGTGATTCAGTGTGAGTACTGAGAAGTGCCTTTTCCCATCACTTGTAAATGTTGCTGAGGCAATTTGGAAGAGCAACATGATATATAGTGGTAGTGGGACCACCTAGAGTCAACCCATATGAGATACACCTGAGAAGAATAACTCCCCATTTAAACCTCTTTGAAGAGGAAATAGCTAATGACCAAGGCTGTGCAATGTGCACTTATTTAGAACAGCAAGTGTTTCATGAAGCCTAGAAACCTAATTGCTCCATGCCCATCATCTGTGACATCTACATTAATTACGTCCATTTTTTGCATAATTAGAGCACTTGTGAAAATGGCAGGGAAGCTGGGCTCGGCTCCCTATCAGTCTGTTAATTATATCGCTCTCTAGGCGGTGTGTGAGATGCCCCACAGGCAGGATGGGGAGAACCAGAAAGAGCTCCTCTTTCATAGGAGACTGGCTCCTGCTCCAACTGCTTTGCTGTCAATCAAAAGGGAAAAAGGAGAATACACACCAGCCTGCTCATCACTTTGAATAAAAGTCAGTTCAGGGTAATTTAATGTTTTACAACCCAAAATGGGCTCTTGAAGTTGTGCACTTCTATTCTCTTATAGTTTTCCCTTTTATCAGTCAAAACTGCTCATAACCTCTGAGTTGCAATGGTAAATCCTTTGTTTTTTTTAACACTTTTAAGACTCTTCTCTGGAAATGGCCATCATAGAAATGAGGGTTTATTTCACTTCCCTCACCATGTTACAAGTCTGAAATGCCTGCATCACCTGAATTGTCTTCTTGCACCCAGAGAAGGATGTCAGCCTTTTGCTTGTGGACAGTTTAAGGCAATATCCATCATGGATGTTAAATTTCCTCAAAATAATTGGAGTGCAGCAAACTTTTCTTTGTATCCTATTTTTAATCCTGGGTGTCATTACATTATTGAATTGAGCCTTTGGCAATGCCAGGAGATTTTTGTCATAGTATCCTCTTGCTTTTGTGAAATTAGAGCAAATAATTGTTCGTGAACAGGAGTCTGTAAGAAGCCTGTGCTGCCATGAATTGATGAGAGCATTTCCAAAGACATTTTGCAGTAATGATGAGCTGCTGACTCGCTGTATGCTTCCTCCATTATATGCTAACAGCAAAAGTGACTTTGTATTGTACCTGACTGCAAATGATCCGGGATGTTGTCTCTCAGCAGTTTTGCTTCAGTATAAGCCAAACCTTGAGCATTAGGTATTGCTGGCCTTAGCTCAGGGGGCCTGCCACATTGTAGAGGGTTTGCTCCAAGGAAGTAGGACTTGGATTTAGTGCCTTCCTTGAGTTTTGAACAACCTGATTTGACCAGGTTGAAATGGGACATAGAGTGGTTATAGCCACCTGGGGGGTCATACAGGTCATGCGGGGCTTTTGGGGGCAGCACAAGGAGGTACAAAGTGAAGTTAAAATAGAAAGAACTTTTACAAATAGTTCCACACTTCACAGAAAATCTGAAATCATTTGGTAAAGCATCATGGGCACAAGATGAGTTGTTTATTATATGCGAAGAAGAACACTGAGACAGAACCTAATTATGTGTCTCAACTCAACCCTCACACCGCTAAGACAAAAAATCCTTTTCTGCCTCTTCATCCTTCAGAGATTAAATACAGTTCCATTTATAGAAACAATGTACTTTAGGGGGAATAACTTGACAACACATCTCTTCCATCAAAAAAAAATTAAAATTAGGAAAAAGTGTGATAAGGGAAAAAAAGTAATGTTTTCAGGATGCTCTGCTGTTCTCCAGCATCCTAATGATGCCTTTGAGTCACGAGGGTTCTCTTTCTAATATGTCTTTCTCTTCTTTCTCTCCTTGCTCAGTCAATTTTGGGGGTCCAGTGTGAAGTGCAGAAGCAGCTGAAGGCCTTTGTCACTCTCGAGCGCTTCGAACGGATCTACAGCTCCAGCATCGCTGGGTGCCAGCATATCAAGAAGAACAAGAACTTTGCTTCTGGAGGCTCCATCTTCGGCAAGGGCGTCAAGTTCGCCATGAAGGACGGGCGTGTGGCCACCGACATTATCAGCGTGGCCAACGAGGACGGGCGGAGGATCGCAGCCATCCTGAACAATGCCCATTACCTGGAGAACTTGCACTTCACCATCGACGGGGTGGACACGCACTATTTCATTAAGCAGGGGCCGTCGGAGGGTGACCTGTCTATCCTGGGCCTCAGCGGCGGGCGGAGGACCCTGGAGAATGGAGTGAATGTGACAGTGTCCCAGATCAACACAGTGCTGAGTGGAAGGACTAGACGTTACACAGACATCCAGCTCCAGTACGGTGCATTGTGTCTAAACACTCGCTACGGGACCACCTTGGACGAGGAGAAGGCACGTGTCCTGGAGCTGGCCCGACAGCGCGCTGTCGCTCAAGCTTGGTCCCGGGAACAGCAGAGACTGCGGGATGGGGAGGAGGGTATTCGATCATGGACAGAAGGGGAGAAGCAACAAGTGCTAAACACAGGCCGGGTACAGGGCTACGATGGCTATTTTGTGATCTCAGTGGAGCAGTACCCCGAACTCTCAGACAGCGCCAACAACATCCACTTCATGAGACAGAGTGAAATGGGCAGAAGGTGACAGAGAGGGTCAATGCGGTGACTTCTTGCCAAAGACAGCTACTCTTTTGTGGCCACTTACCTGACTGTGTTGTACTCAATACTTTTTCTAAACTGAACAAGGTGGGGTGGGGGGAGGAAAATAGAAAGAAAAGGAATAATACAGTTGCACTGTAACTCATGCAACATACTTTTTTCCCTCTTTAATTTGGCCTTCACGCGTTTTTTGCAATGAACAGAAGGTATATTTTGCCGTAGTGTGTTCACAGTGAAATTTACTGTCTCTTGTCCTTTCTTGGTTTCATTTTTGTTTTCGTTCTTCCCCCACCTTTGTGAGGAATTTGAAGTGGGGAGTCGTCAACGTACGTACGTCCTTAGGTGTAAGTGCGAAATGGGTGTCTGTGCTAACTCGTGTCATCCTAACCCTTTCTGGTTTGGGGCAGGGACAGAGAGCCTTCCACCCAAAATATGGGGCGTCCACGGCATGCCAGAGAGCTCTTCCTGGAGAGAAAGGAGATGGAAGACAACGCTGAAAGTGACCGTCCGAATCATGTGCCTCAAAAGAGACCTTACCAGTAGTTTTCATGTTTCACTCGGGACATAAAGTGTTTCCTTGGGCGCTCCTGCTGAGCCGAAGTAGATTATAGAGGCAAAGGAGCTGATTATATTACTTTGCAAGATGATTCTCTTCCTTCCTGAACTGGAATAAAAAAAGAAAAAAACCCAGTCTTTTTTCATTATGAGAGTAGATACTTTTGGGGTTTTTTTGTGTGTGCGCAAATCCTGGTTTTAGTTTAATAACCTAGCAAAAGCCAAGAAAAGGGACTCCTGCTCTATTGAGAAAAGCTAAAATAAATCCTCTCTCTCGTACGTAGAGCTGTTCTATAGGTGGATTTAATGCACCCATGTTGTACATTTGCTAATGGCATAACTTCATTAAATGTATAGTGTTTCAGTACATGAGGCTACGTGTTTAACAGTCCACTGTGCTGTATCTGACAAAACCAGTTAATTTTTAGGAAGCTGATTTGAATTTAAAAGTAGTTATAGTATCCCAGTGACATACCACTGAAAATTAGAGCCAAACCCTGCTTTTCCTGATTCTGGAGCTTGTATTTATTGGCTGGGAAATGCAGTTTTGAGTAGCATGCTGGCAAGTCGTTTATGACTATGGCAGATAAATGTCTCCCGGGGACTTTGGCAGCAGGGATTTTAAAATGCTTAATAAGTAGCAACAGCTTGTGCGTGGTGGGACAAGAAGGAGAATATTGGAATCAACCCTCTCACTGTTTCTTACATGAGCTCAAATTAAATGGAGAGCGCAGTTGACTGTTAGCAGTGACAAAGGGGGAGGTTGAGTGGAAATGCCCACTACAGAGGGGACCAAGTGCTTTAAATAAGAAACTGCTGACAAAGTTACTCGGCATGCTAATGTAATTTGTATTCACATAACCTCTGTGCTCTGGTATTTGCAAGAGTCCTTGAAATTCAAGGGAGCAAGGAGATGAGCTCAGCATCTTCTTCCCTGCCTGAAACGGTCCTGTGATAGCAAGGGCTGTTCCTGCAGGCAGAGATGTTACCCCACCTCTCGATGGAGCTCTGGCTGGAGGTGGCCGACCCTGGTCCCAAATAGATGTCTTAATCACACTGACACCAGCACGTATCCTGATTCTAAGAGCTCTCACTGTGTTTCTTTGGGAACAGCTCAGTCCTGACTTTTTATTCCATCCACTTTGGGTTTTGCTTCCCAGTTCTGGAGAAAGATAACCCGAGATGTGTAAATCCATGCCAAGGCTGTTTCCTGACTTGGAGCCCTACAGTGCACCTGTATCCTTGGAGCCAGCTCTTCTGCACTCATGCCACCACCACTGCCATCCTCCAGCACAGACTGATACTTGTCTGCAGGCTCTGGCCCCCCAGACAAAGCGGGGGTGTTATGTTGGGCATGCAGTCCTCGAGCAGCGAAACATTGGCAGCCCCGGTGCTATCACGGTTTCCCCGTAGATGCCGCCTGCCAGCTCCGTCTGCCTTGCCTGTCTGTTCCAGGGTGCTTGCCAGAAGGAAGGTGATGGGATGGAAATTCCCGTAACAGACTGTTCCTCCTCCAATTCCCAATCCCTAATGCCTTTGGCTGTGTGGCCATAACCACCGTTATGGTTTTGATTTTCTAGTGGTCTCTCCTGCATGCAGTGAGGGTGATGATGCTGGTGCTGTGTCCCAGTGCTGTTACTCTGAACCACCCCTTGCAGCACACAACCTTTATTACTTTGGCAGGAGTCAAAACACAGGCAGCTTGAAAGGGTATCCAGTTCTGGCAGAGTCAACTCAGAGAAGATGCATTAGCCAGACCAGCTCTAGACTTTGGCAAGGGAGCAGTTGCTTTGGGCAGCTGCCTGCCAGGGATGGTTAAAAGGCTGTGGCATTACCACCTGTATTGCTGGTATCAAGCTCTTGGGAAGCCTTGGTTGCCCTGAGGATGCACTGGTGGGGATTAGGGGCAGTGCTAGCCAAACCAGCAGTAGCAACCTAATCAAAGGAGGCAGCACCCTCTTTGCAGTGCTACCCAACTCCTTGCTTCCCTATCCCCAAGTCACAGCGGGGATAAATCCCTCTTAGAACCTCAAACTTGCGATGGCTCTGAGTGTCTAAAGTGGCATGAATGGAGAAAAAAAACCACTTGCAGGAAGCTGGGTCAAAAGGTGTAAATCCTCTGTGAATACCTGCAGTGCAGAGAGAGCTCGATGTGCCTCCCATTTATACTGCCCCACTCCAAGCAGCTCCGAAGAGAAGTGGTGCTTCTGTATCCATCCCCATCCATATGTTACAATGCTAAGAGGAGTAGTGCAAGAGTAAATGGGCCATGTTTCCATGGAGCCAAGAAAAGGCATTCAAGTGTGAAACATTCCTACTGGAACCCTGCCAGCCTGAGATGGCACCTCTACAGCCTTACACAGACTCTTCAGGTTATTACATGAGCTAATGACTTTGAGGAGTTCACCCATGTTTCAAGAGTCTTACAGTCCCACTGTGCACACCCAGCATGCCTGGATCCAGGAGCCATCCTGCTCTGTGCCATGGCAGTGGCAAACCCCTTGAGTTGCATTTCTCAGCATCCTCAAGCAGCGGTGGGATGCAACTGCACCTGTCTGCCTGCCAGGTCCACGAGGATCTTCTCCTGGGCCTGCACCCGGCGTGGGAACTATGGACATTATGTCAAAAAGGGAAAAAAATATATATGTAAAAGTATATATATATATATATATATATATATATATGTTGCTCCTCTCTATCAGCACAAAAAACTTTAAAGGGGTGGCTGTCTAGTGTTCGGGACAAACCTGTCCAAAGACAGCTACTACATTCCTAAATCCTCAACCTCTGTGAAAGCTTTCAGTTTCATCTAGATGGCAAAACAAGAACATTTGCAGTCCTGAAGCTCTAAAATTACCCCTCCATTAGTGAAAAATGCTTTTTCTACAGCATCTCAAGTGCACTCCCATGGAATGGGCTGAGAACAGAGTTGTGCCCTCATCAAGGGACTGCACTCCACTATCCACAAGCATTTCCATTCTACTGATGGCACCATAGCCACTTCCCAGCCCTTTTGTTGCCCCTTCTGCCTCCCCTATGGTCCATGCTGTGTGTGCCTGACCCTTCTTGCTTTGCTTATGGGAAGGGGTGCAGCAATTCATTGCTTCGGTAAGAGTGGGAAGTCTTGGGTGCAAATCCCACAGCACTAGCCCCCATCTCATAGAATCGCTGAATGGCTTAGGATGGAAGGTACCTTAAATATCATCTCATTGCAATCCTCCTGCCATGGTCAGTGATACCTTCCATGAGACCAGGGTTTGTCAGAGCTCCATCCAACCTGGTCTTGAAGACCTCCAGGGATGGAGCAGCCACAGCTTCTCTAGGCAACCTGTTCCAGTGCCTCACCACCCTCACAGTAAAGAATTTCTTCCTAATATCTAATCTAAATCTGCCCTCTGTCAGTTTGAAGCCATTCTGTCACTCCATGCCTTGTCTGAAGTCTCTCTCCAGCTCTCTTAGAGCCCCTTTAGGCACTGGAAGGGTCTCCAAGGTCTCCCCAGAGCCTCTTCCAGGCTGAACATCTCAACTCTATCAGCTTGTCTCCATAGGAGAGGTGCCTTCTGAGCATCCTTGTGACCTCATCTGGACTTGCTCCAACAGGTTCATGTCTTTCTTGTGTCAGAGACCCCAGAGCTGGACACGGCACTCCAGGTGAGGTCTCACAAGAGCAGAGTAGTGGGGCAGAATCCACTCCCTTGACCTGCTGATCATGCTGCTGGTGATGCAGCCTAGGACATGGTTGGCTTTCTGGGTTGCCAGTGCACATTTCTGGGTCATGTTAAGCTTCTCACTCACCAACACCCCCAAGTCTTTCTCCCCAGGGCTACACTTGATCTGTTCTCTGCCCAGTCTGTACTTGTGCTTGGGATTGCCCAAACCCGGTTGCAGGGTTACACCTTCATGAGGTCCGCACAGGCCAACCACACAGGTTTGTCAAGGTCCTCTGGGTGGTATCCCTTCCCTCCGGCATGTCCACCATTGCTCTAGGTAGTCTTTCAAAGGCCAGTTGTATGCCAGACCATCTCCAAGTGATAAGGTCACTGTGATCTCACATGTTTTGAGGCTTGATCTTGAGAAGTCATTTTTTTCTTGACTCCCAAAACAAGGACTGAACATTTCTCTTCAAAATGCAAAAAAACCAAATAGTTTAAGTTAGTTTGAACTCTGGACTTGTCTCTAGTCCAAAGGGTGGTGAGAAGGATTGTGACCAAGTCTCACAGCTCAGAGGAGATAGTCCAGTGGTCTGGAGCAGGGGCTGCATCTCCCAGTGAGAATGGTAAGGACCAACATCTCAAGCCTTCAGGTGCTGGTACCGAAAGATGCTCCATTTGAAGGGACAACAGTGATGGGACCTACTTGATGTGACATCCAGGTAGGAGCAGCGCCACGAGGACTCCTTCAGCTGCTTCAGGAGAAATTGAGAAACATTCTGTGTGCTCAGCCCAAGGGGAGAGAATCAAGACTTAATTTGGCATCACGAGAAATGCCACAATGTTTGTTTCCACCGAGATCTTTATTTTATTTTATTTTTTTCCCCTTTCAACTGAAGATTGGCGCTTGGAAAAATCATTAAGCAGCGGTGACCAGAGGGAATCATGCAGCTCATCATATTTTTGTCATCACAGCTATTGATCAGAGCCACAATGAAAATGTGCCAGCAACTCTAAACAACACCAGGCGAGAGCCGATGAAACCCAAGGTCATTAAGAGCCCCGATGCTTGATTCGGGTTTAGAAGGCACAGATGACTGGGAGCAGTCCCTGAGACACCATTTGGCTGTAACTTAGAAACAGTGAGGGATTTCTGTAATATATCTGTGGTTGCTTTGCTGAGCGTAGGGATCGGCATGAGATTCTGCTCAGTCTATTATACAGACAGTGTAACCAGAGTAAATCAAAATTGTTTAAAAAAAAAAAAAAAACTAATAAAGTACTTTTTCAGCTGTGACTTGTAAGTGTCACCGTGATGGATGGCACCACAATCAATTATGCAAAGACAAGGCTCTTAACATGAAATTTTAGAATTCAATTTTACGATTTACAGAGAGGGCCCCCCTCATATTTACGGCACAGCAGTCTGTTCTGATTCAATCTCTGCGTAATTGAAACCAGGGCCAGGGATCGTGGTTAGTCCGCCGGCCGCTTTTTGAAAGGGGAGGAGAAATAACCACCTATAACATTAATAATGCTATAAATGTCATAAAGAGATTGCTTTGCTTGTTAAATCTCACTCACTTTGTCTCCTCGCCCTGGTGGCACTGACAAACCTGGGGAATAAAGACACTGTGCCTCGATGCCAGGGATGTGTTTGAGGGGATAAAATCTGGCTGCCATGTGGGCAGCAGCATCCTCCATCCCATAGTGAGTCTGGCTTGGGGCATTTTTGCTCCAGTTGTTACAGTCCTCCACAGGACAGCAAGTTTTTCAGCACCTCTTTTTATTATAATCACTCATTTCATTATGATCACTAAATAGTCCCCCGTTACACCAAAGAATTTTCATGAGTTTTGTAAAAAAAAAAAAAAAAAAAAATACCAAAACCCCACAGCTTGCTTGTGTTTGCTTTTTGTTGTTTTTCATCTCTAGGGTATATTTAAATAAAATTACTTGCGACTGTAGAGCAAACTTCAAACAGACACCATGGGGGACACACAGGGCCCTGTCCAGGACCCCCCATCTCACTTGTGGATGAAGGGCCGTTGCATGTCCCAGGGGCCATTTCCCATGGCAGTTTTCCATCCTCTGCCACTCCCACCAAAAACAACCTGCCCCACCCAAGGGAAAGCTTTTGTGTTTCTTTTCTGCTCTCCTTTAATTACCATAAAACTTCGTGTTCCTGACCAAGTATTACATGGCTCAGCTGTTAACTCCCATCCCAGAGGTCAGTGCTTTCTGGGGAGCACAGAAAACCACAAATGAAAATCAACTAAAAATATATATACGCATATATATTTTTTTTCTCCTTAGAGCTGGAAACTGTTCAAGCAAACAATAAAACTTTCCAAAAAGAAAATTAAAATGTTTGGACAGTTCACAGATGTTATTAAAATAACCAATCAAAAAATCACACTTTTCTATTAAAAAGAAAAATGTTTATTTTGTGAGAGGACTTCTAATGCAGCTCTAGCCGAGAAGAGGACTTTGTATCAAAGCTGCATCTGTAAGCCCAGCACTGAAGACTCTTGTCATTACCCTGTGTAATAATTTTCCTGAAGTCTGGAACTAATTTTTTGAGAAATTTTTTTTCTCAACACTTTGTGTTTCTAATACTGTATTCTTGACTGTGTAAATACAACCAGGCTGTAAATAAGTGCAGATGTAGATACCTTCTAGAAAAAAAAAAAAAAAAAAAGAGCAGACAGAAGTGACCGTGTGTAGCCTTCGGTGAAAAATAAAAGAATATTTTGTGTTTAAGTACTGCTTTCTTTTTTGTGTGTGTGTGAAAATATTCAATTTCTTTGCCTCAGCTGTTTGGTCCTTACACGGGAGATGGACCTGGCAAAAGAGTTGACTGAAATGCCCACCCACTCCTTGAATTTATGCTCAAAGGTGTATACCCCACCTGTACATAGGATACAAGATGGCAAGTGTCCCCAAGGCATTGCTGATCCAGGCAGTAATGCTAGGGATTCAGAGCATCCCTGGGACATCAGGGAAGCTCTCATCCTACCAGAAAGGTAAGCAAACTGGGAAACTACATCATGCACGCAAAAAAAAATGTTTAAAAAATCAAGATATGATTAGATGTGTTATGTATTCTGCAGAAACCTGTGCATCTGATCCTCATTCATGCAGAGGGAGAATTAAAACTGCTGCGGCACATGCCACAGTGACACAGGGACCCCTTGTGTGATCCTTAAAACCACCGGGTCTAGCCCCAGTGGTGGTTTATTCTGATACTTCAGGAAAAGATCGAGAATAACTTCAGAAAGCATGGCTAGATGCATGTTGAGGAAAATATTCTTGCTGGTCCTTGGGGACAACCTAACGGGAAGATGAAGCATAGGAGTGGGTGGTAATCACTGGAGGAGGAGCAGGGAGTGCTTCCATTGCCATCCAGGTTGGCTGCCTGAGCACGGCTCTGCTCTCCAAAACCAGGTGAATTAGGTCTTTCAGAACACAAGGTGGAGTCCAGCATTGCTGGGTGGCATTCCCCTCCTCTGGAGATGGGTGGCTGTGATAGGGGAAATAAACAGTATCTCTCTTTTTCCTTTGACGCCAGATAGAGCCACAGGGACCAGCTCAGACCTCTTTGCATGTGTGCCGTGTTAGGTGGGAGGCGTCCATCTGCTGGTAGATATTAGCGTGCACAAGATTTCCCTAAGGTTTCTGTCTGGTTTTGGCCATTCCTGGTGGGATGCCACTGTCTCCACCAACAACATGTGTTTTCTTTCAGGGCCATGTTCCTCAGTCTTCAGTTTCCAGCCACTAGGCCTGTTGCAGCTCCCTCCTGCAAAGCAAATGTCCCCTTGGCACCAATCAAGCCCCCCCTTTGCTGTCCCTTTGCTACCCCAAGCAGAATAGACTCCTTCAGCCTCCTAGCACAAGGTCTACTTCCCGGTTGCTGGGTATTTTTATTTTTTCCATCCTCTGGTATGCTTAGCCACCTTCGGCAGGATAGTTTCACTTCCCTGTGCATAAGGCAGAGTCTTGCTCCCACACTTGTCAGAGATTTCTGTCTCCAAGG
>NW_020955964.1:259995-261568 GCF_003031625.1 Empidonax traillii | reverse complement strand
CAGCTCCCTCCTGCAAAGCAAATGTCCCCTTGGCACCAATCAAGCCCCCCCTTTGCTGTCCCTTTGCTACCCCAAGCAGAATAGACTCCTTCAGCCTCCTAGCACAAGGTCTACTTCCCGGTTGCTGGGTATTTTTATTTTTTCCATCCTCTGGTATGCTTAGCCACCTTCGGCAGGATAGTTTCACTTACCCTGTGCATAAGGCAGAGTCTTGCTCCCACACTTGTCAGAGATTTCTGTCTCCAAGGAAGGCGTTCCCCCCTTCTTCCTCGCCCTGGAAAATGCCCATTGAGATAATTACATGACCATCTTGATGTCCTCCACTGAGCTTCTGGCTTCCCATGAGCTGATCTGAAGCCTTTCCTCCAAGACAGATGCATTAGTTTGCATCAGGTTGGGTTACTCACATGCATTTTCCTGGGCTGTGCTTATCCAGGTAATTCAGATCACCCTGTGACTGTGACCTGCCCTCCCCAGTACGTCCATCACTCACCGTGCCACCTGCGGTTTATCATCGGAAAAGACCCTGACTTAAATCATTGATAATGATATTGAAATGCATTGGACCAAGGAATAATCCCTGAGGGTAGCCAAGGAAACAGCAACCCGTTAAGTTGTCGGCAAACCAGGTTTGGCTCTGCCTCATGTGGTCATGGCAGATAAGACCAATGTTTTAATCAAAATATTGTAGGTAGTAAATCAAGCACTTTCAGAAGAACTGCCCTGCCATGTAAGTCCGATAGGCCAGAGCAGACTTATCACACCATGTTTTTAATAGGGGCCGTAGCCAGAGGCCTCTGGCTTATCTTTCACAACACTACAAAGAGACTCTTCTTGCTTTTAAGATGAAAGCACAGAAAAAAATGTCCTTTTCTGCATTCTCCATAAGAAGCAACTAAAGCCTCAACCATGGACCACATCTCACATGTATTTGGAAAGTACTAAAAGAATGGTGATTACATCTGGATGGGAGAAATGGACATGAGTAAAACAGATGTCTCATCCCCACAGAAGTGCTCCAGCCTCATGACTCTTCCCAGGGCCAAAAATTTTGCCACTGGCTGGCACAGCACATCCCACAGCTTACTTGAAATATTGGTCCCTCCAGGACATTTTAGCTAAGTTGTGTCTTGAGATGGTGTATGTACCCATGGAGTGCTGCAGTGCACCAGTGTGGGCAGATAAGCACCAGCTGCAGCAATGCTCTCATCCCTCCACTGCATGGCATGGAGGGGGCAGTGCTGCACCTCTAGGCTACAGAAAGCCCAGGGCTGCAACCTAATGTTCCCAGTGCCTTTGGCTCTCCTCTGCAAAAGTGTAGGTTGGAGATATAGAAAAGCTGAGCTGCTGCTGAGAGCAGGAACACAGACTCTTCTGCAGAGTCACCTGCTTTAAAAAATTATCTGATTGTTAGTGTGTCTCTTTGAAGAAACTGAGCTCAGTTTTTTGTCGAATCATGACAGTTCTGGTGTGAACCAGTTGTTTTTATGTGGTGATCATTTGCATAAAATTTTCCATGGCAAGATGAGCTCCTTTGAATGCAGCCTGCTAAAACAATGGCAGTCAGGGCAAG
>NW_020955964.1:256696-259511 GCF_003031625.1 Empidonax traillii | reverse complement strand
AAAAATTATCTGATTGTTAGTGTGTCTCTTTGAAGAAACTGAGCTCAGTTTTTTGTCGAATCATGACAGTTCTGGTGTGAACCAGTTGTTTTTATGTGGTGATCATTTGCATAAAATTTTCCATGGCAAGATGAGCTCCTTTGAATGCAGCCTGCTAAAACAATGGCAGTCAGGGCAAGGGAACTGCATGGATTATTGTGAGTTGGATGTTTAAAAAGTATTTCTTCGTTTCTGTCTAGAAAACTGCTCCAACCACTAACCCGCTACATAAACCACAAGCCCTAACACCTCCTTCTCCTCCAGCATACTGTTTGTAAAAACACAAGCCTTCCTGCCAGCACATCCTTGTCAGGATTTACTTGATGAACAATGGGAAGGAGTATAGGAACAGAGTAAGCACTGCATCCTTGCAGTTAACAACCCAGCATGCTTAGGCTTAAAACCAGCTCGTCTCCCACTCTCTGAATTAAATGAAATAGAACCACAGGCAAAACATGGCTCTGAGTTTGGACTTCGATCTGCTACATTATTCAGTCTGCTTGAGTGTCTCCAATTCCACCTCTCGAGACACAGAGTGAAGTTTTTTAAACCAAAGCTCAGAAAATATTTTTTTACCGCAGGGTTTTCCAGGCAGAAATCAGCAGGCAGATCATTAGAGCAAACTTGTTCAGCAAAGCCAGTCCCACAAGTGAAATGCTACAAGCCAGTGGGACCACACAATGGCTTTGATTTCTGCCTCCAAGAGCAGGAGATAAGAGGGATCCATTAACTCATTGCTATGCTGTTATTTTCCATCCAGAAGATCCTCATGTCCTCTAGGAGTTTTACACAACCAGACCTCATCATAGAATCACAGAATCATTTAGGCTGGAGAAGATCTCTAAGATCATTGAGTCCAACCATGAACCCAGCACTGCCAAGCCCCCCACTAAACCACCTCCCCAAGGGATGCATCTACTCATCTTTTAAATCCCTCCAGGGATGGTGACTCCATCATTTCCCTGGGCAGCTGGTTCCAATGCCTGACAACCCTTTTGATGTTGAACTGCCTTGCAGCAGTGACGGTTTTGGGCCATTGCAGGAGTGCTGTTCATACTCTTCAGGCTCTGGTGGTGGCTCAGGAAAAGGAGCCTACTGCCAGCCAGCAGCAGCAAGGGGGGCAGTTCCAGAAACAAGGCAGACAAGGAGAAGCAAGCAGAAAAGTCCAATGTTGCACTGGACATGTGTGGATTTTCAAACAACTTCCTCCTGGACCCACTAGAATCACTCAGGATGGTGGGGGAACTGGTGGATGAACTTCTCCAGATCTGCTGAAAATTTCCAGTAGTTGCATGCTGCTACTGAAGCCAGCCATTGGGATGGGGTGTGCCTTAGGATGCTGGAGTTCCTGTGATGCTGATGCTGTCTACCCCCTGCTCCTGCCCACAAAACTGTCCCATGAGCACACCTTCTACCAGCGAGGAATTCCAACCTCCACATGAAGCTGGAGCACATCTGCATGAGGGAGCAACTGGTGGAGGACATGTTGTGCTTCTTCCATCACCCTAAGGAGGAGCTGAGGAAAAATCAGTGCTCCAGACTACTGCAGGTCCCCTCTGCACCAGTCCCTACCTAGACATGGAGAAAACACCCGCTGGTTCCAGATATTGTTAAAAGCAGCCTGGGTGGTTTTGCCGCATAGCAGGAGATACTGGAACAAAGTGATCAGTAAAGGTCAGTCAGGTCTGTACCTAAAAATCTTCTGTATTTATACTGCCAGTATACAGCAAACCTTTACAACAGTCAAGGAGCAAGGGTGCAGCTATCCCAAGGATCTCACGGATTTTCCACTGAGATCTTCAGGTGGGTGACACCAAGAAAAAGAAAGATTTTTTCACCTGTGTAAATACAACTCCTAGAGTTCCATGTTAGATGGTGGATCTCAGCTGGTGGATTTCAGCATGCCTGAGTTTTGGTCCAGGAGCCTAAAATGGCAGCTGTAACAAGTTAGGGTGTTCTGCCTGTCATTTTGGACATGTCCTGCACTAGACCTAGGGTTCTCTTCTGTTCATTCTTGCCTCTTCTGTGCATTCTTGCTTGGGCTAGCTCTGCTCTGGGGCAAAGAGCTGGGGCAAGAGGATATTGTGCAGGGGCTTTGCCTCCCTCTGCTCCACACGCTCAAACTCCCTCCCCAGTGCTTGCATCTCTGCATGTCACATTAGAAAAAGCCATCTCCAGCATTTGATAAGGCAGCACCAAGGAAGGTCTCCTGCATCACGTTGATGGCTTTGGGAAGCTCAGGGTTTAACACCCACAGGGCCTGCAGGCACACCGGGGTGTGCTGCTCACAGCCCACCACTGAAAGGGAGCTGTACAGTCACGTAGAAATACACGTGTATATAGAAATACGAGTGTATTTTTAAGAGGAGTAGCCTTGAGATGGATTTTCAGGTATTTATAAGCATTTAAGAGGCTCTTCTATCCCTCCCTGCTCTCCCCCCACTCTCACGAAGACACAAAGCTCCATCCCTACTCTCCTCCCTGCAGGTGCACTTTGAGCAAGCAAAGCACCGTGTGATTGCTTGGTGCCCTACATCCCCAGGTCTTGTCATCTGGCAGCTTTTCTAAACACGGCTTTCTTCCTCTCAGCAATTCTGTGGGGACCTTGAGAAATGACTGCAGCAAACATGCCCTGGCACTTCAAAGTTGGAGTTCTGACGACTCTTGAAATGCACTTTTCTACTTGTCTTTTTTTTTTTTTTTTTTTTTTTTTTTTTTTTTTTTTTTTTTTTTTTTTTTTTTTTTTTTTTTTTTTTTTTTTTTTTTTTTTTTTTTT